>NC_135871.1:15343602-15381102 GCF_031162955.1 Sander vitreus | reverse complement strand
GCGTTTATGTTATTAAAGGGGGAATATAATGATATTTTAGTTATTAAATGCGCGTAATTAATTTATGCACCACTGAAAATAAAGTTGTTATTATGACCTCGGCGAGGTGCGTGGAGAAAATTGAAATCAAATAACGGTTGATAACTTTATCCCAATATTTGGTCTAGACAACTCTGACAAGAGTGCAGGCCTGAAGTGTGTGTGTGTGTGTGTGTGTGTGTGTGTCTGCTTCCTGTCAGCGGCTTCCTCTCCATCCTCTGATGATTGCTTAAGTGACTAAACGAAAGTACACTCTCATCTTCGTTGGTTAGAAACAATTTTACAAGTTAACTTTACCTATGTCTAGTGGATTTTGAGTCCCATTTTTACATGATTTCTATAGTTATCAACCGGACTTCATTTCAGGACCTTGGTCAGCACCACACCTCCACAAGTAAAACTCCGTGATGGTCTTGCTGGGACACGGATCTTAAATCAGATTACATTTTGATTAATCAAATTAAAAAGAAACTTATCTACCTCCATTATTGCAATAAATACGATCATTTACCACAAACATGTCAAATTTCTGCTCAGCAACCTGTATTTACGGGCTGATCATCTACTTTGAAATAAAAGAATTGTTTACATCGTTTCGAACTAATAGTCTAGACTAATAGGTCTTCCTTTACTCTAATCCTGTTCAAACAATTAAAACTGGAAAAAACAGCAGTTACAGAGGTTTATTACATACAATAAATGCAAGCCAGTGCATTACTAGCCTTTTATTTTTTATAAAACATGACACCTAAATTACTCTGCTTTTTGCCCATCTTTCCACAAAAAATTGGAGGTAGGTCATTTTAATATTACTGAAGTCCCCCCCCCCCCACCCACACACACTATATTTGCACAGTTTAAGAAGTCAGTCATTACAAAAGCTATGGTGATTTAGTCATATTTACAAAATGACACACTACTCCCCTATTATATTTCATAGAATACTATTACAAAAGATGACACAAGTGAGGCTGTTAAATCTACAAGGAATTACTCAATGTATTACAGTTTTAACTCTCAGGCAAATATAAAACAAGTGAATTCAAGTATAACCAGGAACAACAAAGAACAGAAGCAATTGTAATAAGGTGTGAACAAGCACAAATCTCAAACCAACTCACATTGTAACAGATTTTACCCGTAAAGACATAGTTAACGGATAATGAACTGATAATAATATGAGTAAATGTCTTTCCTATAATATGGTCCTTCCATGACAAACCCATTTCAATCTATTGTGATTTTGTTGTTGTTAGACATCTCAATTTGACAGAACATAAAAAAGATATTCTAGGCTTGAACTCTACAGACATATAGCTGTACTCAGTACTCAAATATGCATCACAGGTCAGTCTTTTCTCTGCTTCTGTGCTTCACTCAGCGGAAGCACTCCTTCAGTCTCCATATGCCCTCCTGACCAGAAGTCCTCTGGAAGTCACAGATGCTCCTGAGCAGCTCTCTGAAGACAGGCGCCTGTTTCTCGGTCAATCTTGGTTTGAAGTACTCCAGCACTTCCTGGGTGGAGGCCTGTCCGTCCACATTCGCCTGGAAGGCTATAAAGTTGCGAACATCCACCAACAGCTCGTCATGCTCAGTGGGCGGAGGTGGGGGGGAGCTCATTCCTGGAGCTCCGGAGCCATCCTCCTCTTCTTCTGCTTCTTCTCTTTGGCTGGAGGGCATGCTGAGGTAATTCCGGGCTTTCATCTTGGCCAGCAGGGAGGAGGAGGAGAGTGGGGCGGAGATTGAGTCACTTTCTGCACCCTCCCCACTGAAATGAGCTCCTGAACCAGGCTTCTTTGACACAGACCTCTTCACAATAACAGCATCCTAAAAGAGAGAAACGGATGCATTCACACAACATGGCCTCACAAATGCAAAATAACTGCCAATAGCTATACAGTGTATCTTTTCATAATAACAGTGCTGTTACCTTGCATTTGCTCGGAGTGGGGACAGATTTAACAGAAGGTGCAACCAGGAGAGAATTATTCTTTTGTCCAAACCGTTTCCTGAGACAGCTAACAAGGGAAAAACTAAGATGTTTATTTGACATGAGATTAGTGGAGCCCTAAACAACCCGTGAGTCAGTGTGAGACTGTATACCTTGCAGGTGGAGGAGGGGGTCTGTTGAAGGACAGCCTGCACTGCTGGCGAGAAACCTTAAGCGCTTTCAGGGCATCTTTGGCCACCCTGTTGGCTTCTGCTTCCACAAGAACATAGTCAGGGTTGGAGGACTCCATGATGCTGTCATGCTGCATCACACTGTGGATACCTGAAGAAGAAAAGAGTCAACAAAGAAGCTTACTGTTTTGCCAGACTTACTAAATGAACCATGATTGATATGGCTGATGGGGGTTGTGCACAAAAAGCCTACCAGATTTCTTGAAGAGCTTTGCCAAGACGTAATCGTCTGATTTCTTCTCTGTCTCATTGTCTTCACTCTCCGCTTTCTTAAAAGTCTTTTTCTTCACCAAGTGAGAGATGCGGTGGCCTTCAAACCGAGAACCCTTGGAGTGTTTATGCTTCTTATGTTTACGTTTGCCCGAGTCAGCTGAGTCGCAGTGCTTCCTCTTTTCCCTGTGTTTCTGTGGGCTAGTCAGGACAGAGTCTATGTCTCTGTGTTGGTAAGAGCTGGATGAGTTCGAGTTTCTAACTGCTGGCTTGGCTGCGTCCCAGTCTCTGTTATTTTTTCTTGTACACTGTGCATTTGCTGTAATATTTGGCTCGACATCCTGGCCATTTTGGTTGGTGCTTTGACTGTCTGTCGGGCCGTTTGGTTTACCCGGAGAGTTTTTACTGCACGGAGTGTTTCCATCTCTTAATGCAGGAACGTTTGTAGCAGAGTGTCTGCTGCCTGCACCAGCTTCATTCAGGTTTGCTGAGGAGTGGTTCTGTATAGGACTGCCATGGGTTACCGTGTGTGATGGCCTTGGCCTCTGAGGCTTCTTGGGTGCCTTGACATCAGAACCAGTACCTGTAGGACAATCAAAACAAAACCTATTAGGGGAATTCTTCCAAACGTTTTTTTTTTTTTTTTGGAATCTCAGTGGATGTACATAATACAGCACAACAAATCCATCATTTCCCAATGTTATATAGAAAAGAATAAAATAAAATGAACCAAAAGATAAGTAAAAAAAAAAAACATGAATTAAAAAAATGAAAATAAAAAAACATAAGTGAATGAATAAGTAAACAGCGTTTGCACTAACCAAGGTAAAGCATAAAGTAAATAAACTACTAATAAAATAACAGATGAATTAATTAATAAATAAATAAAAAATAATATGAAAGTAAGTCAGGCTGAATATATGTACTTCTAGAAAAGATTGCCAACCTAAATAAAATGAACAGTTAACATTTGAGTAGCTTCAACAAGCTCTTGGGGGAGGTGCGGTGTAAATTATCTCGAGTCAAGTTAATTCTGGTCTGAGTCTGGATAATGATTCAAGTATTTAAAATGTATCCAGTTCAAGTCTTACAGTAAAAGTAAGTTTCTCCATTACATAAATATCATGAATGACATCGAAACAATCCTCAGCCTTGGGTACATCTGTTGTCAACCACTTTCTTGTAAGGGCTTTCTTACTAGCTATCAACATAAAATTAAACATATACTTATTTCTTCTAAACCAAAAGAAATTCAGATGATATTATTATTATTATTATTATAATAATAATAATAATAATAATAATAATAATAAGATAAAATGTTTCTCAGGGAAGAACATAATGGAAAAATACAAAATTCTGCAGACCTGCAAATATGGCACTGGTCTCTGTTCCCTGACCTCCATCAGGGTCAGACAGAGTGAAGAGCTCATAGATGTCGTTAGACTTGAAGAAGCGCCTTTGTTTGGGGTCCTTCAGAACGCGGTTGGTCAGAAACTGTTTGAAGATTTGCCTGAATTACAACAGATAAAATACAGAATTAGATACTTGTGTGTAATTTGTTATTTTACCTCAGCAGGCAACCTTGATCATCTGTCACCACAGAGTAGTTTGGCTGATGGATGAGAAAATTAGTTAACTGCACTACTGCAGGTATCAAAATAGAATCCCTGCAGATCTTTCAACTTGCTTTTTGAAAGCACTTTACAGACCCAAACCAAACTGAGCAACAGTTTAGGAGTCCTAGATTGGCCATTTAATAATGCAGGAAAGCTTTTCAATTACTGAGAACTGGGAAAGTGCAAGTAGTAATACAGCAGTGATGTGAGCAATTAGTCATTTCATTACCAATATTCACGAATGTGTGTAGTCAATAGAAAGATAACTAAAATACAAGACTGCATTAGAAAAAGAACAAAGGCCAGTGCAGGATTTTTTTCAAAACCTTGTTTTAATCAAGTTCTGTGATTGAATATCACATACGGCCAAACATAAAAAGAAAAATTGCACTCTGACTGACCTGTGGTAGATTTTCTCCTCGATGGTCCCTGCAGTCAGCAGTCTGTAGACCGTCACCTGCTGCTTCTGACCAATCCTCCATGCTCGCTCCCGTGCCTATGAACAACACAATTCATTCAAATTAATTGTTAATGTAAATTATTTGAAACACACAGTCAAGTTTGTTTTAGCCTTAAAATAAAGAAGGAAAAGCATGCACTAGAAATGTAGGTAATACAAGTACATAAGTAGAATAATAAAAATCCATTAGAAATACTGCACCTAGTTAAGGTTTTATTTGAATTATTGAGTGTGTGCATCTGTCGAACCTGTGTGTCGGTACTGGGGTTCCAGTCTGGGTCATAGATGATGACTCTGTTGGCTCCAGTCAGATTGACTCCCAGACCTCCGACTTTAGTGGTCAACAAAAAGATAAAAATGGATTTGTCCTGCAAGAAAAAATGTCAGCGATTAATGAACATCATGTCAAGTTTTATACTCCTTTCGATCATCACTTTGGTATATAATCAAATAAATAAATTACATTAATAATTCAATTACATTTTATTGTAAGACAACAATACACTGTTCTCTAACATTAAACCCTATTTAAAGATAATCAAATAGCTTAATCTAAACTTGGCTTTTGGTAACTTGATTCTCCCTACAGAGAAGAAAAAAAGTCAGACTTTGCATCAGATATGACTCAAACTCCATAATACTGGTACGTTTTGCCATGCATTTTAACAGAATAAGAGGGTTTGATAATTAAAAAAATCTTTCTACTAAAGACAGAGACAATAAGGTACGTCCAGTTTGAACAACAGATTGTCATCAATAAGTGTTTCCACCTCAGTGTGTGCTGGGTTCCACTGAAGCATTTTATCCCTCAGGGCGGGATTTTCATGGGAAACACTTAGAGCCATTAGGGATAAATAATCCTTACCTCGTTGTAGCGAGCGATGAGGGGCTGTCGGGAAGCTATCGGGGTAGTGCCGTCCATTTTAAAGTATGAGTAGTTATTCTCAGTCACAAATACCTCCAAGATGTTCAACATCTGGAGAGAAGGAAGACGATAAAGACAGCAGAGAGACAGTGAGAAAAGGAAGACAGGGAGAGAAACAGAGAGGAAAAGAGGGGCTGAGGTTTGGATAATCTCTAAAAGGATTAGAGCAGATTAATATTACATGGACAGAGATACCGACAGGGAGGGTCTCAGGTTTCCTCTGAGGTATAATCTCATTGGTATTGACTGCAACAGCTGGGGCCTCGCGCACATACACTTTCTCTCTCCCACACACAATTGTACAGGCATGGGTTGTAGGTAGCCAGGCGCAAATACAGAGAAGTGGCAGGACAATTTAAGACATCATTTAATTTGACGCGGGGAAGAAATTACATGTCTTGCCTATGTAAAACTCCATGCAAAAAGTGCATTATTACAAACAATTCTAAAAAAGTATTATTATATATTAAGTGCAATTTTAGCCAACTGATTGAATCAGAAAGTCAGAGCAACGTGTTCCTAACCTGTCGTGACTGAGTGAAGAGCAGGACTCTGTGGCCCTGCTTGAACCAGAGTCGCAGCAGTGACTCAACCACTATCAGCTTGCCTGAGCGTTTCCAAAAGCCAAAGTGTTCCTCCTTAGTTAGCTGGTCTTCAGGGATTCCCCTTAAGATCCGGGGGCCGCCCGAGAAAAGGTCCGGGTGGTTACAGATTTTACGTAATGCTATCAAACCTGAGAATACCTAAACAGCACAAAAAAAGAAACACAGTTTTTGTGTTTCCTTTATGAACACAGAATTGGTGGCAGGTTACAAAACTGGTAGAAAAAAAGCTTGGAAGATTTCACAGCATTTTACAGCATTGCACCGTTAAAAAAATAAAACACATTTACTTTAGTCTACAGGAATTAGTTACATAATTTATTTACAAACAAAAAGTCCATGTTTCTTGATGAAGGCACAATGGTCACTGCATTAGTAATGGTGGTTAATGGACTGAGAATGACCACTGAATATGTCTATAACAGCGCGCGCGTGTGTGTGTGTGTGTGTGTGTGTGTACACTTTGCTGTGGTCAGCCCCTGGCTCTCCAACCACGTCCATTTGGTCAGTGGTGATAAATGGTTGAGTCTCTCTCTCCAGGGTCTAGCTAATGTGAGAAGACCAACTACACAGCTCCCCTAAAAGAGAGCGTGTTAAAGAATACAAAAGTCAAGCTATTAGGTGTTTAACAAAATTTAGATTGCAAAAATCTTCAAAACATGTTGTTCTTTAAGTGTACAAGACTGCATAAAAATACACACAAAAGGGCTGTGAGTGAGAGAAGTGTACTGATATTCATTAGTTAGGAGGTTAAATAATGAATGGGGCAAGTCTTGTTCCTGGACGCCTTCTCCTTGCCCGAGAGTTTTGCTCTTCTTGTCCTTATAATGCAGCGTGGATCAACACAAAGAGCCCAAATGGACGAAGCATGAAACAAACAGAGATCGGTTTAACTATGAAAGTGAGGCTTACCTGCATGTCCCCGTTAAGTATCTGGTAGACCTCTTTGGAATCTAAGAAACTCTGATACACCTGCCGCTGGTCCTCTGTTAATCTGCAAAACAGAACCTACACACACACACACACACACACACACACACACACACAAGTGTGTAATAAGCAGTGAGCATCCGCTTTAAAACCGCTTGATGAAGTGCATTGTGTGAAAAGAGAAATTAGAGGGAAGCAACGTGTTTTTGGAGCCACTGCTGTCCCGAGGGACTGACTTAATGAGCTGAAGAGGACTGAGGAGTCAACCATCATCAACTGCATTGGACAGACCAGGGACCAGCCACCTTAATGAATACCTGCTCATTTTACTTTACTAGGACTTTATTAGCTGGCTTCACCTGACAAGGGCCATGCACATTCATCAAATACTCCTTAGACGGCACATACAGTCACATCCAATCAGATAAACACCTCCCCAGTTACGAGAACCAACACACAACAGGGTCAAATGTCTTAGAGTATGAAGAATACCTGTTCATTTTTGTCAGGTAAGGAGAGGTTGGCCTTAACGTCTGCCTTCATTCTTCTGAGCAGGTAAGGATTTATGGTGTCCCTCAGCACACATGCACACTTAAATGCCGTCTGGACCTGAAAAACAACACAAACAAACAAACAGCTTTAAAACAACATTCTGTTCAGTATGTCAAAACACCCACATCAGCACCCACACCTGTCAGTGTCCTGAGGCATGATTGTCGTTTAGCCCCTCCTCTGCCCTCTCTCATCACCTCCCTCATGTTGCTGTCCCTCTCAGCAGCCCAAGCCATTAAACATTGATCAGAGTGCCGTCAGTCTCGAGGGACGGAGCCCTCTTCTTTCATCAGTACTACCAGCCAGCTCCATTGTAAACAGAAGGGGAGCTTGAGAAACACTCTGTCCCACCCCACTAAAAGCTCTACTGCAAATGCACTGCTACCCCTCATCCAGAGTCAGTGCTAAAGGCCAGTTAGCCTTTTAAACATTAACTCAATGGGGGTTCGCAGAGGGATCAAAGTCACCCTTGGCAAAGCTAGAGGGGACAATAATATGGTAGGATTTAGGGCTCAATAAAGGTCAGAGTGGAAAAGAGGGCAGTAGATTATCCAGTGATCTCTACACAAGCTGCTGAGTGGATTCACATGGGACTGCAAACGCATGCTTGAGTAATGGATCCCGCATCCATGTTCATCCAGCACCACCCCATCCACATACAGTTTTACATACATTTAGTTAATATACAGTACATGAACATCAGTCGAGGACCTGTTTTGCTGCTCTGAGAATTTCGAGAAGAGGATAAGGCAGCAGCGCTTAGCCCTCTCTGACCATTTAATAACATTAATAATTAGTAAAGGTTTTTATTATCGACAGCGGAAGAAGCATCAATAGCAAGCTTAAATAATTAAATCCATACAGTCAGTGGGTTATTAACGATTGAGCACTAATGACAAAGGGCTACAATTTAGCTCACTGGCTCTCCACTTTAGCCTCTCCCTCTCTCTCACACACTAGGGATGTACTGAAGTTCCTTTGCATGGACCTACATTATCCTGCACTGCACTTAATGACTCTGTTGCTCCACTAGCTCTCCTTCTGACTTTCTTCCATCTTGCTCTGCAAAATTGTGTCTGTACACGCAGGTGTGTGTGACTTTTGTTGTCAAGTGACACTTTAGCCCTTCATCGCTCCTTCCCTATGTTACGGTTATAGGTAACTTATACCTCTTTCACACCACTGACCAGGGTTGCGCCAGGGTTGTCTGATCAGGGTCAACCTTCTTTTGGAAATTCAAACCAAGCCAGTCAACATGGGTATATCCCTGGTCATGACAATTCAGAAATCACCTGGGTCACAACCGGGAGCAATGCATAACAATGACCTTAAGTGCTAGAAATGGCCGGGGCTTTACACGTCATTTTCAGTGAACAGCTAACTTGTCACATACTCCAGTCCAGCTGTATACAACAAGAACTAATTGTTTTGTAGCTACTTGAATTTGTCATTGTACAGTAGGGAGAGAGAAATAAAGGTTATTTTGTGTTACGTTCTAAAGCACAAATAAATAACCATCAAACACTTAGATGATTTTGTGCAGACTGATTTCTCCTCCTCTGCATATTTATTGCAGCAGCTGGACAAGGAAGTAGGTTACTCTACTATCGATTTATGACCAGTTTAAGACGATGGGAGAACATTTCTCTTCGTTTGATTTCATTAAAAACAAAGTTGGGGTTTGCTGTAGGCTTCACTACTCATTTTTTTTAAAAGACAGAGAGAAAAAAAAGAGAGATTCGCAGCAGCAGCAGCAAACTGCAGGCTGGAGCGAGACAAAATCTATGTTGCTCTCGTTGTGTGCGGCAACCGGTGACGACTGCCCCATTCTCATTTCCAACCAATCACATAATTTGGCCCGCCCCGGCTGTTAGCGACCCAGGTTGTGTGTCAATGTGCAATTCACATTGAAATCGACCCTAGTCTACCCTGATTCAACACACCTGGCAACCTGGGTCGCGAAGCCGAGTAGATCGAGGAGGGTTAATCCATTCAAACACACAGTCAACCTTGATATAACCCTGGTTGAGCCATTGGTGTGAAAGGGGTATTACAGGGTTGCTTGATATTTCACTATGTATGGCTGTAGGTATGCTATTCATCCTTTTTCTTCTATTCCCATAAGCTTTAGTCCGCTTTTTACGTTATCCTATTCATATTTTGAAAGTAACCTTGTTAAATTACTTTGTTTTAATTTTAAATAAAAACTGTCAATTTAAATCAAATTGTACACTCCAAAATATAAAGATAAAGCACAATGACAGTTATGCTCAGTCCTTACACCTAGTTTCTGCTTTCTCTTATCTTCTGAAAATGTGGACGAAGTCTCAAATGGGGTGACATTTCTTGATGGATTTATTGTACTACTAGCCTTTGAAGTTCAAAAGAAAGGAAGACTAAAGAGCCGAATTTAAACAAATCCTAATTGTGCATTTGTGTGTATACCAGTACCTGTACAGGTGAGGCATTGCTGTATCCTCCCATGGTGATCGGCACAGAGAACTGCTCCATAAAGACAGGCAATGTCCCCAGTTTGCCGGGGAAGACGAAGTCAAACAGAGACCACAACTCCTTCAAATTGTTCTGCATGGGAGACCCTGACAGGATGAACCTGTGGGGAGTGCGAAACTAGAGAGAGGGAAGAGAGAATGTATGTTATTCCTTAAGATCAATGTGATGTCCTAACACGTTTGAAGTTGCTCTACAAGAATGAATGGAAGTAAATAAATAGCTTATTCTAGGTAGGAACGTGGAAAGGGATCATCTAGATAACCGACAGACTTTTTTAACTGAGCAAAGTTTAAATGTATTCACAAGTAAAAGTTGTTACTACTGTATGGTTTCAAATGTTGTGGTTAGAATGTGTGTGTTCATGAATGTGTCTGTGTTTGAAACAATACCTGTTTGCAGGCAGTGGTAACTCCGGCATTTGGATTCCTGATCTTATGGCCCTCATCCAGGATAACGTAGTGCCAATCGAAGCGCTGCAAGGTGTCTTGCATATTCCTCACAGCTGAATATGAGGTTATCAGGATACCATGACATGATGCTATCTCTGGAATAAGCTTCTCCTGCAACAGAGGGAAAAAAAAACACAGATCAGTGCAGGTTTTCATCAGTGCAATTACTAACCATCTCCGGTAGCTTGAGTGTCAAAGTAGGGCATCTACTTTATTGTGGTTTGAGGAAGGAGAAGTGAAGAGGGGAGAAGGTTAGGAGATAATGCTGCATCAACAGACCTCTAGTGCCCCCCAGAGGTAGAAAGACCCCGTAGAAAACTTTCTAACTAAATTATTAAAATCAATTACACGGGAACACTGATTACCTTGTTGCTCGTGAACGAGCCAGTTTCATGTAGAACAGCCACTCGGAAAGGAGGCCACCAGGTGTGAAACTCCATTACCCACTGGTGCATGACTGTAGCTGGGCACACGATGACCGTCGGACCCAAACCAACATACCTACAACCAAACACATGGTACAGAGCTGTTTAATCACAAACCTGCGATTAAGATAGGTAATAAGGGAACTTGAGGTTCATTTAACTTTGGATAACCTCAGCAAATTGCATTAGCAAATTACAGTCATCATTTCTATAACAAATTATAGAAAGTAAAGGCTTTTTCCCAATAAGTGAAAATGAGCTTTGCTTGCATGTACAATGTGGGATGCATAAGGGAAATAGAGGAAGCTGAGTGTCCAGGTACAATAATGCAGCAGAATGATCTTACTACAAAGTCTAGCCCCATTGCTTCACACACACTCTGTGAATGAATCTACGAAGGTGCATGTACACATGCTCAGCTCCTCTGAAGATTTACAAGTGCTTTGACACACACACACACACACACACACACACACACACACACACACACACACACAAATGAGCTGGTATGAACCTCTGCCTGGTGGAAGCTATTGATACTTGGCCATAATTGAGTTTGCAAGCAATCAATTTGTGGGCGTCTATAGTAGACAGAGTATTGACCATCAGTGAAGCTCCACCTTCTAAATGCATGGCTGTTGTTTGTGCAGTAAAACAAGATGATCGCCACCACAGCGTCATGTTTTCCATGGTTGATTTGTTGTCCCACACCTGCTCCACCCCCAGTTCATCGGTCCAAAATTCATTTTAAGTGTTCATGAAGACACTTACTCTACGCTAACACACTACTCAAACACACACACACACACACACAACCAGAGTGTCAGTGTTTTCTCTGATGTCTGCAGTAAGAAAGTGAAGAGTCTGATAATTGAAACATGTTTAATAATTCAGATGAACACTCTCAAGCAGAAATCCCCCTAATCAAATATTGATACCATACAGACACAAAGTCTCTGGCCACAGTTTGTTTGTGCGTGAGTGTGTGTGTGTGTGTGTGTGTACCTGTAGTTCGATCCTCTGGTCCTCAGTTTGCTGTAGCTCAGTCCAGCCAGAAAGCAGATGACCTGGATGGTTTTACCCAATCCCATCTCGTCTCCCAGGATGCCTCCTGCCTGCTGACAGTGGAGTTCCCACATCCACCGCACACCAGTCTGCTGATACCTGATAATGTGATATACACATATGCAAAACATTACAACACCAGTGAATCAGAGCAACTATGGACATCCAAGTCCACACATGACAGGTTGGCCAGGTAGTCGTACCATATTTTAAATTAAATCTAATTCAATTACATGCTTGCCATTAAAGTGTTAAATTACCCAATCCCTACCAGCTAGAGAAATTATTTACTCGTACTTGCAAGCCAAAAGTAAATTAACATAAGTGATTAATATAGTATTATATTAAATCCATGCCAAATAGCAAGTTCTGAAAAGATACAATCACAACTAAGGGTTGGCTTGGCAAAGCAATATTTATCGACTAAGCTAAAGTCAAAGTTGCCACAGTTATTAAAAGTGTTTAAAAACAACAGATTGACAAAATCACTTACCAATGAATACTAGTGACCTATTAGCAGTAAGTGAACCAAGTTTATGGTGTCTTGATCAAATACTCTTTGGTTAATCTTTACAAAGGTTCAAAATGTTGTTAGAAGCAGTAGGGTTTGTTGTAGATATTTTTATACACCAATTGTTTTAGAGCTATTATTCAAATGCTATCACTTCTTTAGTAGGCATTTATAAACATTTGTAACAGTGTGTAGATATTTGAGTTAACTCAACGTTTCACATTGAACACTTACTTGTAAAGTTTTTTCCACAAGAAACCAGGTACTTTGAAGCCTTCGTCAAATTCTTCATCACTGTCATCTGTTAGCACCTCGCCGCTTTCTCTCTTTACCTCCCTGTCTCGAAGACGTTGTCGCTTCCATCTCCTAGTAAGAGAATGAGTACATATTAATGAAGCACATCTAGTGGTAAAATGCATTTCTCTATTATTTACTGTGAAGATCTTAGGGGGGCTTCAGCCAATATAAGTGAACACAGACAACTCGCTGAGCTAGAAGTCAAAGAACAAAGACTTTAAACGGATAGTTGACTGGTCACTGGTAGCTTCAGTGTTGCTTGACAATATTTTAGACTAAACTTTGAGTGATTGATATTGTGTTTATACATCCAAAATTAAAATAATTTGGTAATCCAAGCTCGAAAAAGAGTGAGACATTTCAAGTTCATTTAGTTTCATGTCGGATTTCTCTGTCTATAGGCATTAGCCCTATCCAGGGTGTACCCCGCCACCCTATGCATACTGGGATAGGTCCAGCTACACACAACCCTAAACAGGGTAAGCAGTTGCAACTCTTGCCGTCACTGATTTATTTCATTAAGACTTGCCTACACAAGTGTATGGATAGCAAATGTTTTAAGTTGTGGGTATTTCCCTTGAGCGGTGGAACATCTACAGCAAAAAGGGAAATGTAAAGGAGAACAATTTTAATGGTGCAGGAGAGAGGGCAGTTAGAGGCACAGTCGTCGCGCAGCAAATGAAGATTGATACAGACAATTAGTAGTGCGAGTTCCCCAGAAAGGTGTGAGGTGGAGAGGATAAGAATCCATCTTCATTTGGGCCTGGTCCTGTCACCAGGCCACGAAACTGGTCCTTTAGCTGGGCCTTTGAGACCACACTCTCTAATTAAGTCAAGACTAAGCATTGGTTCAGTTAATTACACTTCTCTGCCCCCACTCCACCCAACTACAAATACCACCCGCTCTAATATCATTCCTCATATAAGATAGCCTCACCATCCATTGCCATGTCTATGCTGTTGAATTGACATTCAATCACTATAGTGTAAAAAAAAAAAAAAGGGCACATGCCAACACAATTTATTTGACAGCTATAAATATGAAATCTCATTAGGGCTGCTCTTCCATTAATTTGAGCATTAGAGTGAGTGAGTGTATAGAACCATGTGCAGTAGGATAATTAGGCCAGTGTGAGAGCATAGAGAGAAGAAGAGCAGGGAGTGAATTTGCTTAGTCAAGAAACAGCTGCCAATCTCATCTGGGATTAACTCTCCTTCTGCACTATGGAGCCAGCAGAAAGCAACTGCTTTTCTCCTTAACTAAAGGGAATAACAATAGAACATTTGCGCCACTGCCATTGCAAATGTCATGCAAAGTTAAAGGCTCATTTTGGTGTTTGTGGAGCATGTCATTTACAGGCGTGGATGTATGATGAAAACTTTTCACACCTTTGCATCCAACCATCTAACATCTACAATTCAGAAACTGAACACATTATAAAACTAGGGGCCACAAAGATCAGTCATTTATCCAAGTTTATAGCAGCAGGTTTATGATCATACCTTATTCTCTGTTTGTAGCACTCCACATCTCCATCATCTTTGTTTTTTTTGTCTTTACCCTTCACATCCACCTCTTCATCTGAACTCTCAGGGCAGTATTCTTCATCACTTTCCTCTTTTTTCTTTACTTTCTTTCTCCCTTTTCCTTCACTTTTTTTCTTGTACGGTTTCAACTCATACTCTTCTTCATCATCCTCCCCAAAGCCCTCCTCAATGGCTTCTCTTTCCTCTTGGTCAGGATCTATGCCTTCATCACTAGGCAGGTATTCTGACCCCTCACTGTCTGTTTCCTCTCCCTCAGTGTGATGCTTCCTCTTTGGTTTAGGGAGCTGTGGCTCAGCCTTAGGCCGAGCCTTAGGATGGGCTTTCAAAGCCGTTATCTGGAGCTTTCGTATGCGCTTCCTCATTTTTTTGTCCTTGGAAGAGGTAACAATTCTGTTGTTTCTTCCCTTGGCCTCACCAGGGCTGAGTCCATAGCTCCTCTTCTTCTTTAGAAGAGGGACTCTCTTCCTCTCAGTAGCCATCTTGGCCTGGTCCGCCAAGTATAGGTCAAAGGCAGAGTTCTCGACAAGCATCACTTTTCGAGGCTCCTTTTTTTCCTCCTTCTGCGGGATTCGTGTTCCAAAAGGAGTCATGTGACCCTTCCGGATAAGCTCCTCCCACTCTGTCTCCTGAGCAGGCATCAGCATGCTGCCCAGTGTGGACGGCCCAGCTTCTGGTACAACACACACATCAGGCAGGGTTAGATACAGAAATGTTGAGTATCAGTTCTTAAAAGCTTCTCCTGTGGAGGTTTTTTTAGTAGCACTATGGAGTAATGTTTTGATTAGCATTATAGCTATTATATCGATATCGTGATATGAGACTAGATATTGTCTTAGATTTTGGATATCATAATATTGTAATATGGCTTAAGTGTTTCTTTTCCTGGTTTTAAAGGCTGCATTACAGTAAAGTGATGTCATTTTCTGAACTTACCAGACTGTAACTGTTCTATTATTTGCCTTTACCCACTTAGTCATTATATCCACATTCCTGATGATTTATTAAAAAGCTCATTGTATAAATATTTTGTGAAAGCACTAATAGTCAACACTACAATATCGTTGCGGTATCGATGTCGAGGTATTTGGTCACAAATATTGTGATATTTGATTTTCTCCATATCTCCCAGCCCTAATTAGCATGCCCCTGTTTTGTTTGCTACGCGTGCACACATATGATGACAAATATACGTGCAAGCAGGTTTTAAAATACTTTTTTTTAAATCTGTTTGTTCTCTGTGAGAAAGAGAATGCATTGAACACAATTGTTAGACCTCAAGGATGCACACAATACATTTGGGTGATAAACACTGAATGTAAACATAACCTTTTTGGTTTACAAGAAAACGTCACAGTGCACCTTTAGGCTATGTGCGCAGATACATTTACATGGATTTGTTCAAGGTGATAACAAACAAAGAAATGAACTTGTGTTCAGACATTTTTCAAGGGAAGGTTAAATCAGCAGTGAATCACATTTGGTTACAACTTTTAAATATGTCTTATAGCCATCTCTGTTATGTCTCTGTGATGTGATGATGTTTTTTTTATATGGTTCATGTTCAACTCTACCAAAACACAGCATAATGTGTAAACAGAATTGGTTATGTATTGCTGTGTCCTTTTCTGAGAACATTGAAAAAGTGTTGACAGCTGTTTGGAAGGATGTTGTGTTGTATATCATGGTTATGTTGGATTTTCACAATAGATGTATTGGTTTTCACTTCCACACACCCATCAAACAGGAGCAAGCAGATCTCAAAGGCTATTTCAAACATATAAACATATAAACTGGAGACAAAACATTTCAACACTAAATGTAACGCAGGTGTCACAATGAAAACACCAGCGGAAAGTTCAATGTGAAAATGTTTTGGTCAAATGTGTGCCATTTTTCTTATTACAGTGCACATCTTTTAAAACCTTTGACATATATTATGGTGGGTGTGTCAGGGTGATATGCGCTGAAGATGTAACATATATGAACATCTACAGCCATCACTGCACCGTACAGTGTATTTTTAACCACCCGTTATTTATTCAAGCCTTTGCTTGCAATCTTCTCTGACAATTCCTTAAACATGGAATACCACAGAATAGCCTTCTTGGCAACCATAACTGCAACTGCTATTAATGCTTTGCATTGTTCCTGTTTTTGCTTTGTTTTCTTACACTTTGGGCAGAGCTAAACATGACCCTGGTTTCACATTATCTATAGCAAGCAGGGAGGACTTTTTTGCCTTATGTGACTCAGTATTGATTGCCCTCATTAATGAGTTTTCAATGCTTTTAGTTAATACATTGAAAAGCAACCACAGGTTAAAAGACACCTCACCTTCCTCTTCATCATCCTCTGCCAAAAGCTCAGCTTCCACCCTTTCGGTGTCCTCTCCTCCCAAAATGGCCTGAAGTCGCTTCTGTTTGGCTTTGACTTTCTTCAGCTGTTTCTCCTGAATTAAAAAGGTGTTTTAATCTTCATGACAGTCACTATCAATATTATGTTAATGTAACATTTATGATGTAAATCATACAATTTAAATTTCAGGATTTGCCATATTTAGTATTTTACCTTATTTTCTTTCTGTCGTTTGACAGATTCAATCTTCCTACTGATATCTTTGCTGGAGGCAGCATAAGGAGACAGCTGCTCAATAATCTTATTGATTTGTTTCAGAGACGCTGTGACGGACCTGAAACATACAATTTTATAAAAACAGAGGAAGATTTATCAGCCCTTTAAAGGTTTGTTGTTATTCTGAAATCAAAAAGACATATGTGAAAATAATGGAGAAATTTACTGCAGTTATGAATGAATTTTTTCGTCATCAGAGCTTACTTAGTGATGAATTTACATCTGATCAGGGGTCAAAAATACTGCTGTTAATAAGTCTTGGAGAAAACTGAATGATAATTATGCTTTTACCAGTGCTAGTAAACAGTATGATCTTTCATTTAAAAACAATAGAAAAAACATTATCTTAACATTTCACCAAGCACAAAGTTATATGATACTGGTATCGGTACAAATTATGAAGACTTAGATTGAAGGACTTTCACAGAAACACTTCAACACAATACAAATATTTTGCCTAGAGGAAAACTCAGGAAAACCATCTCAGATTTCTATATTTTATTGCAGTTATTGTCCTTTACCTGACATCATCGAGCACAGAGTGGTATTCTTTCTCAGCCTCAGCTTTAGCAGTAGCCTGACTGGCCTCCTGGATTGCCTCGTCCACTTGACGAAGGACACCTTGCTCAAGGACGTCCTGGTCATACACAGCAACACCAAGGCCCTGGAGTTCATCTGCTCCAGAACTGGCCGATGCTGCTTGAATTCGCTGTCGGTCAATCTGCAGCAAAGCTCCAGACCTCTTACCACCTGTACCACACCACAGACGGCAAAACATGGAAGCATGAGATAGCCATGGGTGACTCTTTGAGGTTAACACAGATCAAAACTATTCATTATGTTCTTCCCTACTCTCTTGTGGTGCGAGAGTTGCATAGCTCACCGTTGTTACCCTCCCCAGGTCCAGTGTTGGCAGGATAGGCTGCAGCAACCTCGGAGCCCTGACTGTTTTCAGGTAAAGAGCAGATTGCTGATCCCCCTGTCGCCCCATCCTCCTCTGTCCCTCCCGGTGTAAGGGCAGTACTGGCAGGGCTGGATAAAGAGGAGGGCACTTGGTCCTCTGAACCGTCTAACGTCACAGGCATAGTGATGTAGCTGCAAACGGAGTCAGTCAAGTGTGTCATTCATGTGTCAAACAGACGATGTAACGTTAAGTCTCGTCTAAGCCCTGGTTTTACTTCAATACAAGTTATACTGTAAACTTAATATAACTATTAATTTTACATCCGAAGAGGACACTTTAACTGTGAACTTAATTAACCAGGTAATTAACGTTAACATTAACAGTAACGTTAGATAGAGCAACGTTAACGTTAAGCGTAGAAGAGGAAAATAAACATTTCTACTAACGTTACCTGCTCTAGCCAAATAATATAATACAAGAAGTTAGGCAGACCGTTATTACATTTACATAAAAGTTGAGTTAAAAAGTCTTTCATAAATGTCCATTGTTTACATGGCTAGGCTAGCATGCTAAACTAGCAGTGAGCCGAACATCATCAGCTGTATCGGCGACCAGCAGCAAGTCGGTTTGAATTAAACTAACGTACCAACAAATACAGAGTCATACAACAACGTTTATACGTTGTCGGTGTGGACTAGCTAGTTGGGTGCAATTAGAGCGTCGAAGCGACAATGACAGAAATTACTTACAAAACCTGCAGTTACACAACATCACTGGCTTGGTTTATGTCATGTATAGTATTGCTACTAGTCAAGTGCTCGTTTCCGGTGCCAGAGAAGGCATTGTGCTCTCTGTTCAATGATTAACTTGTTGGACAGCGCCCTCTGTTGGTACACAGCTGCACAGGGCTCTAGTCCTCTAGATGGCGCCACTAAACAACTCATTTTAGTTAGAGAATGGAGGAACTCACTGAACCACCCCCATTCCAATAAAAATGTTGTGGACCACATTTTGCCATGTAACCCATTGTGTTTGTGTTTTGCATAATCGGCCTGGTTAGATGTAGCCTATGTGTTGAAGAGGAAGCAAGAGAGGTTGGGAGTTTTTCTGTTGCAATCAGGGTGCAGTCAAACCAGACCTTGCATAATGGAAAGGATCTAAAGCCACTTCAAAGCTCCAAACTTCTATTCCTCAGCAAAGCATCAGTCCCTTTTTAATGGAGTTTCCTTCAAACAATTGAAAAAACCATACACTTCGTGGATGTCAAAACATGAGCACAAACTTCTCAGAGGAAGTTTGTTTCCAGTATCTTGCCAAAATAAACGAAAGACTTAATTAAAAAATCTTCTCCGCCTTGCATTGAGGTGCCTGAGCAAAGGCCAGCAATCTTTCCAAACAGTGTTATTTGTGTAAAAAGATATCTATGTAGGGATAGATATTGCTGTCACCATTGGCTCAGAAAGTGTAGAAAGATGGAGACACTGGTCGATTTTATTTGCTAAATGTGGGTCACCTTCAGTAAACCTCTCCAGAGACACTGGAGGGGATTTGAATTTACAGTAAGAAATACTGAACCAAAAGGAAAGTGTGTCACAGTAAGAAGTAGGCCTTTACTTGTAGTTTAAAATTGGTAAAAAAAAAAAAAATGTGCAGAGCTCTGATCAGGTAGCTAACAGACACAATGTTTTCTTTGTTGGTTTTCATCTGGTGAGTTAATATAAGGGCCCACAGACAGGAGTCAGAATAAGTAAAATAAACATTTAAGGTGTTGATTAATCACCTATGGTGGGAAATAAACTGATACATTCACATGATGTTGTGACTGCAAGGTTGAGCTGCAGAGAGGAATGTAAACCTTGTGTCTGTCTTCGCCCTCCATCTTTTGTTTATTCAGGCAATACTTGACAACTTTTATCACAGAGGAGAAGGAGATAATATGTATGTATATGGCTGTGTTTTCTGCACATCATAATTTAAGGAAAGTTAGTTGAAAGATCACACCAAGCTCACAGGATTTAGTGGGTGGCAAAGCTGTCTATCTTAACTTTGTGTGTGTGTGTGTGTGTGTGTGTGTGTGTGTGTGTGTGTGTGTGTGTGTGTGTGTGTGTGTGTGTGTGTGTGTGTGTGTGTGTGTGTGTGTGTGTGTGTGTGTGTGTGTGTGTGCGTATGTGACGAATCTTGCTTCTGTGTATGTATGGGGGAAGTAGATTTATAGGGTGTAGGAGGGTAGATTGCAAATCCCAGAGGGTGTGGTGGTGTGATGGTAACATTGCTGCTCTGTGCTGCTTAGCATCCTGACAGTAGAACAACAAGTGAAGCACGATTTAAAGAGAGAACATTATGTGTTTAGTTAACATGTGCAAAGCATGGGGGGCTTGCTTTTCAGAGACTTTTAGAGTTATGGTTCGACAACATGCTGAGTGTTTATGTGCATAAAGGGGTAAGTGAGGTAACACAAGACACTATAGCACACTTTCACAGGTGCCACGTGCTACGTAATCTTCTTTGTGTGGTGACAGAGTTTGAAGTTGTATTTCATCCGTTATCAACTTGCTACAATAAAGGGAGTCTGTATGGCCTTTATCAGATGCCTGGAACCTGACGAATGTCTCGAGGATGAAATCATTTTGCAAAGTTATTGTGAGAGAGAAGGAATTTTTCTTACATTCATAGTAAACTACATGGTTGTGGCTTTTTGTCTTAGGTGAACCAGTTACTTGTTAGGTCTAGGATCTTACTCAAAACATGACTTGTCTTGCTTCTGCATTGGTTTATATGAAACTGTTTTGGGAGGTTCTTCTCTGATAGATTTTAATGTGGACAGGCTCTACTCTGACCTTGTTAACTGCGTTGTTGAATTTAGCTTAGACCTTATCCTTGCAAAGATTTTTTTTTTTTGCTGAAAAGCTTTTGTGTTTGTGGGTTTGTGCCCCAGTAAAAAAAAGTGAAATATGAGAATTATATGTGGTAATTTCCCCCCTCAAAATTTAGACAAACAATTATTTTCAAAGTAGTTGAACTGGATTTGATATTTTTGTGTCTCCAACTCCACAAAGAATTCGACAGCTGAAGGGCATTTTATTTCTCTCACACTTCACACACAAGTGCATTAGGTTGTTATCAAGCCTCAATGAAGGTATTTACACATCCCAAAATTATCATCAATACATGAATTTGTAGAAAATGATATACATATATACAGAACAAGAGATACTGTACATCACGCTTCCATAAGTCACAGTACATGCACACACATTGTTAAATCGTTGCTTTTCTACAGGTGAAGTCTGCAATTTTGCACAGTTGGTTGGAACACTTGGTTTTTATTTTGGGTTGAGTGAAAGCCTCTGGGCTTAACTGGGAAGAGCCGAGAACCATGGTGTTTTCTTAAGCCGCAGACTGGTTAATAAATCAACATAAGTAAAGCATCATTGTGTCTATATTAATGCATATTTAAACCATGTTGAACTTTACACGTGTGTGGTCATAGTGACAGTGCTAATGTCTCCCATGTGTTCCCCTGTCCCAGATAGTATGTGTGTGTGTGTGTGTGTGTGTGTGTGTGTGTGTGTGTGTGTGTGTGTGTGTGTGTGTGTGTGTCTGATAGTAATTACAGGGGTGGCCTGGGTTCTCATCCGGGTGCATCAGACCTCTGCCATGCTACAGTATGCCTGTGCATCTGCATGTGATTTCACTCAGCAGCAAGTGTGTGTTTATGCACGTTTGTGCGCACATAACCACACAGCAACCGTTCACTACTGTGTTTCCTATAAACATCTTGACAAACATGAGCTTCGGAGGTGGACCGTCCAAAATGTTGAGCTCAAGGAAATGAGTTTGAATCTTTATCCTCCTGTAAAAGATTTTAAAGCAATTCCTAAAGTGCACAGGAAAAACCTGCATGCAAACTAGTTCTGACCAGGACCAAACACATTTTCACATAATGTCTACCTCCTCCAGGTCAGGTTGGGTCAACACATTACTGGGAGTTCACACAGAATTGTGTATTTAGCAGACCTCAAACATAGCTGGAACAAACCATACCAGACAGAATCAGGACAAGGCTTGTGTGCTACATTGACACGTCAAATGAAACCCCCAGAACCGCAATGTGGATTCAGTTTACTGTATATGCACATGCATGTTTGCATGTGTTTGTGTGTGTGTGTGTGTGTGTGTGTGTGTGTGTGTGTGTGTGTGTGTGTGTG
Organism: Sander vitreus; assembly: GCF_031162955.1. NCBI lineage: Eukaryota > Metazoa > Chordata > Actinopteri > Perciformes > Percidae > Sander > Sander vitreus. The sequence goes on along the minus strand of NC_135871.1, from coordinate 15,359,035 downwards.
TGTGTGTGTGTGTGTGTGTGTGTGTGTTTGTGTGTCAGTGTGTGAGAGCTAGCTTGGGTATGCATTGCTTTCCAGTGATAAATATAGTCTTTTCTCAGATGTGGCTTGGAGGACTCCAGCCAGTGAGAGCTGTATAGACCACAACAATGGGATCAGGACTGTTTTGGTGATATATAGTGGCAGCAGTGCCTTGACACAGAGCATGGCCTGAAACTGAAGCTGACACAAGCAGAAAGAATACAGTGCAACAGATGTAGAAATGTCTAAATTGGTGACTTTACATCCTAAATATTTTTTTCACTTTTCATGGGCCTGTTTAGTGTTGGTTCACAAATTGTTGAAACAAACATAGTTGCCAAGCTGATCATAGATGCACTCTTGGAAGGTGCAATGCAATCTGTAAAAACAGCAGTTCATCTGTAAAGTCTTGAAGACAGGGAGCAGATAGGTTGCATGGGAGAAGAGATGAATGGACATAGTTAAATGTAAAACTCCTACAACAGGAACACTGCCAGACTACCACATTTTCTTTCATCCACCAATGGTTTGAACTGAGTAAAGTCACAGGGATGTTAAAAAATGTTATCAGGAATCAAAATGGACCCCAAACACTTCACATGTTAGTCTGTGTTTGTGTAATACTCAAAGTGATGTATGACCACCTGTTCTATGCTGTGCTGCCCTCTGACGTTTGTCTGCAAACACAGTGAAGTTACCATCATCTTTTCTCCCCCTCCACCTCTCATCCCACTTCCCTCTCTCCAGGCCTCTTTCTGTCATTACACTGTTTGATATCTTTATTCTCACAATAAATTGTAGAAGTGTGTGAAGGGCTCTTTCTTAAAACCACACAAAAATTAAGACTCAAGGTAAATGAATACTGACAACTTCCATCACCCCAGTTTGGACCTATAATATTTACTTATTCACTGCCACAACTAAAATGTTTCCAAATGTCAAATGCAGTAGTCCTCAGTTTCTCTGACTTATTTGGCTGCAAGCTGTGATTTTTCATGCCTTTCAACGCTAGCAGTCAGAGTCAGATTCTTCACATTTCTCTGTGCCGCTACCCTGTGGTGCTAGATAGGTTTGATGCTTTTTTGCCCACATGGGTTACATCTATAGAGAACATTTGTTCAGCTCTATTGTTTGTTGTGTGTGTTTTTTCTCTGTCTAATCAGAAACATGTGTACCATCATCAGAAATGGGCACTGGACACACTTTAACCGGGGGACCTCTGCCCACTGGGCAATTAGTTTAAGGGGCATTATTAACAGATTTGCAATAAACCCAAGTGATAGAGCAAAACAACAGGAACAACAGTACATTGCTGAAGTAATCATATTAAGGTTCATAAGGGGACAGACAATAATGAAGGGAGATAAACTTATTTAAAATCTGGTGTGTCTAAGCTTATTTTAGAGAAAAGGATGAAAAGATTATGTATGATTCTTCCCAAAGTTGCGACAAGAAGGTCAAGGCCAAGAGGATCAGTGAGTGGGACAAAGGTTATGTCAAGCTCCAAGTTCAAAACTCTCTCTTCCTGTCAGCATATTGAGACATACTTCTTCTGGGAACAGGAAGCAACTCAACACTTCTTGCCAACTCTACACTTACATGATGTACTGTAGGTTGAATCGCTGGAGTGTTAAATGATGGTGTCAAGTAAAGTGGGTAAAAGAAATAATTTTTGTCTGTTTCACAGGAATTTTCTATTACACAGCTAATATATTTTGAGAATCCAACTGCCAAACCATCTTGTATTATGTTTAGGGAATTGTCATGCAGTTCAATTCAAAATTCAATTGATCATTGTTGTTGGGTGAAAGCATGCCCAAATACTAACTTTTCAGGAGCTACAAATACTTTGTGCAATTTATTGTTGTGACTGGTACAGTTGGTGCTGTACTGTTTGTTCATATGTTGTTGGGGTTTTCTGTAACTGTCAAGGCAAATGTGTGCAACTAATTTCCCTAAGGGGACAATAAAGCACATCGTATAGTACAAAAAGTGGCCTGGTCTTGTTCCTTTAGTTGTGAAACAACAAAGATCATGCATGTAAGAGTTTGTGTTATCATTTTTTAAAGGTTTTCATACGCTCAATGGTCAGAAGACCAAGACATCCGTTAACAGCCGATTGGGCAATAACAAGAGTAATATATTTCATTACATTGATATGGCTGATGCAATTTGATGTTCAGTGTCTTGCTCAAGGACACGTGGAAATGTGGACAGCAGGAGCTGGGGATCAAACCACCAAGCCTATTTGGACAAAAATACAGACTGACTGACAGTTATTAGACATAAATAATGTAAGATGTCTTGATCTTTTCAGCCTACTAGAACTGGTATAATTATATTGTCCAGGCGTGCAGTAAGTCTTTGTGTCTGTCCAAGAAAACTCAACTAAACCCACACATTGATAAGAGGCAGAGAGCATTGTGTCTCCCGGGACCTTGGCCTCAAGGGAACCCATTGTCCATCACTCCCTCTGTCTGCCTCTCCCTATGACATCCATCTGATTTACACCAGGCCTAAGGAAGGTAGTGCGGGGACGATAGGCTGCTTGGGCAGTCAGGGTTTTGAGCGGTTGATTTACTCCAGGGTAGAACCACAGGGTGTTGAGCCCAGGCAGGGCGCCTCTCATGGCCAAGGAGCTGCGACCAGGCCCCCATCTGCTCTGGGAGTCATAAATTAGCCAAAAGCTTTGTTAGCTGCTCACGCCTCTGCTCCTGCCCTTCTGCAATACTTACCATTCATCCCCACCAACTTGGCCCCTGTCCTCACTCAGCATGATTAGAAGCACACCGCACACCATGCAGCCAGGAGCAAACAGAGCCGCAAGGTATGTATTAGTTGCTGCACTTAGTGCGATAACAGGAAGGCCTAACCGGCTTCCTGGCTGTCCCCAGCAGACTGAAAAGCAGAGAAACTGCATCACTCTTCACACTTGCAGCACACTACCTACTGCAGTCAAATGCAGAGATTAAAATAATGGATGCCACATACTTTTAATTACATCTTTAACATATAAGTAATTATACGTGAATAACTCTTAACCTAACTTTTTTAATATGCTGCTAAACAGATCTGATGAGAAAAAACGACCAGGTAAACAAAGTGCACGAACAAGATTATCTGATCTGTTTAGTGGACCAAATCAAACATGCTGACGTCTTCTGAGACCCATTTTTAATCACGAACGAAGTATTTCCAGCTGGACAAAGATATCATACATACATATATGTGTGGGAGGCAATGACCATTATTGTAAAGATTGAGGCAACTGCACACCTCTTGGAGTGCACAGGACTCTAGCTCAGCAGATTTATGTATATACACCAAAGACATATCCAGATAAATGAGGAGTATTACTGGGAAAGTGAAAGGCCAACTCTGGAATAGATAAAGTGCCATGTCTGAGAGCCAAGAGTCTATTAGCCGCTATGCAACCCAATCTGATATCAGCTCTGGGCCAAAGTATCAGCAAAGGAGTCATGTCAGTGAGGAGAAATACATAATTTATGTGTTTTACAGGTCAGCAGGGAGCATCCAGAACCTTGAAGAGAGAAAGGGAATGAACAAATATAGAAACCTGCTTTTCTTCTCCATTTTATTGTCTTTGTGTATCCTTTTTATCCCCACCACATCCTCTGTACTGCCAGTTCACACTTTAATACAAAGTGATCCAACCATGGAAAATACAGTTCCCTGCTGCTGCCAACCATGTCCCTTTCCTCTCTTTCCCCACAACTGACTTTCCTTCCTGACACTCATCTCTGTTGGCTTCCTGTATCAGGGATTGTTAATTGAAGAAGTGGGCAGCAGACCCCCTTCACAATAAATGTTAGCAGGAGAATCACTTTGCTTATTCAAATTGTTTTGTTCAGTTCAGATAAAATCAGACTATATAGTTTGTTCACTTTTTTTCTAAGCTAAGCAATCGCATCACTGCTCCAATGCCCTTCAGTATGTACATCAGTAAGTGAACACATAACCATTCACCACGACATTCTGCTCTGATTCTGACTTTCTTCAGCGCAGTAACAGGGGTAAACTGCTAGCCTAGGGGTGTTTAGATACACCTACACACCCCTCTACAACTTACTAGTTGATTACACTGCACTGTCAACAACAGCCTTACAGTAACATTAAAACAGTTTCATCGTTCATCATAAGAAGAATCTCAGGCCTGCTTGTTTATTTTTGTGTAAGGAAACATTATTAGTTTGCCTCTGTTGAGATTAATATGTTTTTTGGTTGTTTTCTGTCATTTTAGTTGTCTTTAATCTTAGTTTGTGAGAGCACTGAACTTTCTAAGTCAGACTTCATGACTCTAACTCCCATCCACTATTCGCCTGCAGTCTAAGTTTAGTAGTGAGTGCTTAAGGTCATGCCATTTTTATTGTCACTTCTCAACACAGGCTATTATGTTTCCCGTGTCAGGGCATTTTTTTATTGTCCAGAACGAATTTGGCCTCGCTGTGTAATATCCTGACTCCTGAGGGGAGACATGATCCTGGTTAACGGAGGTCTTGTTATCTTGCCACATGTTTGTGATGACCTGGGGTCTGTCCAGAGTGGACATGCAGGGGAACCCCTCGCTGATATATGTGTATATGTGGTGTTAGGAAAAACAGGAAATTTGGGAGCAAAGAAAGAATTCAACACTTCTTCATATACTGTAAACAAAAAGATTATTGGAAAAAGTTGGCCAGATCTCTGCTGCATTTATTCACTATACTTTCGTCAGATAGGCCTATTGAACTAATGACTAAATATGTTTTATATATTGGGAGATAGTTTTGGCTTTCTAAGGAATGTATTTTTCGATATTTGAGGAAACACATCCTTCGTCATTACTACATTTTCTTTCATATTTCTGTTGTGGCAGATATATCGATGGCCCACATTGATGTACTGTATATATAGACTTACTGGTCTTAGCTGCTGTGGTTAAGGTGCTAAAATGTGAATCGGAGAGAAATGCAACAGTGAGGGTGACATTGAGAAGAGGAAATGTTCTGGGCATTTTCATTCGGCAAAGTCAGCTTATTCCATTACAAACAAATGGTCTAACGTCATCCAAATGTTCACTTGGCCTTACAGCATTGTCAGGTAGTCGTAAATGAGAGTGCAGAGACTTCCACAGAAGGAAAAAGAGATGAATCAAGCCAAGAACTAAAATAGTTTTAGGACTTAAACACAAATTAATCTTTTGGCTATTGGCGGTAAGTCTTATAAGCTTGGTTTCATCTAGAAACATTGATGCAAATTATAAAGCTATTATAAAGGCTGGTTCAGACTAGGAACTGAAACTCAAATGGCCACCATTATTTAATTCTAAATGATCATAATGTGATACTTATTTATTATAATCTTTATTTAACATCAAGTTTGTTCATGTTATAACACGTTGGTACATGTATCAAAATGACATAGTACACTATTCAATTAGCATGTTACTTAATATAAATAGTATTCTAAATACATTTATAACATCAGTTTGTGGGTAAATTCCCCTCATATGAAAAAGGTAACTGTTGTGTCAGTCTACAAACTCAAGTCACAGATGGTTCCTGGCTGCTTTTGTCCTTTTTGTTAAAATATCTTAAAAGCCTGTACTCAAACAGCAAGAGTCAGAGGCACTGTCATAAAAATGAAGCACTGTCGGGGAAAAGATGTGCAGAAAAGCATAGCTCTATTTATGTTTCAGAATCAGAAAAGGATTTATTTATTGCCAAGTAAGTAACACTGACAAGGACACTTTTCTGTATCCTGTGGGTTTTTGATGCCACCAAGCTCTGCAACCAGGGAATGCGAGAGGATGACACAATTTAAGAGTACTCTGTCAATGCAATTTCTTTGTTGTTTTCTATGTCTTCATAGAGGGCATATGCAGTGCATGCAAAAGCTTTCAAACAAAAAGCTTGCGCATGCTCCAACCTAACAAAAATAATAAATATACAAATAAATTAATTAATTAATTAATTAAAGGCTAACTATTCCAGACAGCCCACATACAAAAAACTCTGTTATTACTACTTTTTTTTACTACTAAACTACTATTTCTTTTACTCACAGTTGCACTGCATCAACATAACTGTGTGAGGTCTCACCTGCTCATCATGCTTTGCTTCACATGGAAATGTGTTTGATTGACAATTACCAGTAAAAGCAGCTGATTTAACATGACTAACATCTGTTGTTTGGACGCAAAACATTTTTAGTAAAGTAGACTACTTTGGCTCCCAGAGAAATGAAACAGATATTTCTTTTACTTTATGTTCTTGTCCAGTGTGATCTAATATGTCATTGTTATTGTGCTTGTCACTTAATAACAGAAAGCAGTCTTCTATGATTGTTGACACACTCATGTTCTCATTGGTTCAGAGAGCCGGCACACAGTATTCAGGTTGTTGTCCAACATCATCTCCCTCCGTCAAGGGAAAAGAACTGCCACTGCTTGATGCCCATTGAAAAACTGCACCCAAAAACATAAAGATGTTGATTCAGTAACATGTCAAGTTTGTTTAATATATACAATTTTACTGTTTTATGGGGGGGACTCCAGGAAGATACTGCTTCCAGCCAAGAATTAGTCTAACATGCTCCCTTTAAGGAAAATGTCAGTACCATCTGGTAAGTTTCAATAGTTTAAAATGTGGAAAACAAAAAATACAACATGATTTCTCAAGTTAAAATATAGCATCTCTGACAACACTCACATTTATGTATACTAAATACAGATAAGTATAATATATGGAACTGTCTCAGTGACAGTTTCTTCCCATTAATAACTCTCTCCCTCATGTGCTGTAAGACATTTTTATAGGGCATAAAACACCGAAAGGCTCAACATTATCTATATGATGAGAAGGTATTTTCACACTTGCGGAGAAGCAACAATCTGCTCTTGCTCCCCATCCCCTCCAGGTATTTGGATTTCCCGTGGCTATGTTGTTGACTCAGCTGGGGTCAGTCAAGTGCTGCTGTTAGAAAGGCCCTCTCATTTGTCCTGCTGTTATCCACCAACAGCTTTCAAACCCTCTTAAGTCCTTCTTTATTATCCTTAACACTTACTGAAGGCCACAGTCTGCCTTCCTGTCCTGCTCTCTCTCTTCCCCTCCGCTGCCCTCTCCTTCAGGTTCCCGCTGCCTCTCCTTCTAGGCTTCCTTTCATCTCTTCTTCTCGCTTTCAATTTATAATCTATAATCAATCTATCTTTTTGTTCAAATGCAGCAGTGTCCATGTTTTCAGAGCTCCTCTGAGAGGTTAGAGGTCAGAGAGGTTTCGGGGTCCTGTATTGCCAATTCTCCCTGAAGGGTTTGGTGGTCCTGAGACTGAGCATGTAAACATCCTCTCTAATGCAAACGGTTTGTATCAGCCTCAAGGTTCAAGTGATGTTTGTGTGCATTTTTAACAAGCCTCCTCAGGCATAATGCTGATAAGGTTGCAATGTATCAACACGTTCCTTGATATATTCTATTTAAGATGGGTTTTACTAACACCCAATATCCCACAATATACTGTATATTGATTCTGCAATTTATTGCAGAAACCCTCTTCTAAAAACAGATGTGGCAAGACACTGCCAATATGATTGAGTCCCAGACCACATCTTCAAGCTCTAAAACAGCTTCCAAACCCTACAATTACATTTATTTTCAATGCTTCCCAGTTTCCCTTCTTTGGAATTAGTCGGTCACTCTGCCAGCATGAGCTGCCAACGCATCAAACAAATTACATTTTTCTAAGTAGAGCATGATTTAAAAGAGGAGGTACTTTACTGTAATAATAATTGGCACAATCTAGACATTGATCTTCAAATCTATTATTGGTCAAACCATGGTTCCCACTGTGGTTGCTAGTTCTCACTTCTGTGGGTTTGCTTGGTTGTTTTAATGTGATCATAGTTCATATTTGTTGAACCAGCATCGGCCAGTATGACTAACCACCATCTGCAGATGATGACCTTTTGGATTTTGATCAATGGCGGAAGGCTGCTGGTAATTCCTTCAGACTTAAACTTTAGTGACTGATAACAGCCTCTGTCATTGAGAAAGACAAATAAACATCCACACCAGCAACCCCGCGGTTACATCTGAAAACAGATCATCTCTCCTCCCCCAGAACTAAAATAACAAACTCAATATAACAGATACTGTGTTTCCCCAGAGAGCGCATCCCTCTGGAGGAACAGTGAGTCCTGGTCCTGTGTTCTCCTCAGCCATAACTGCAAATATCACAGGCTACATGATGAGTTAGGACAATACAACACATATGGACATGTGGCTTTGTAATCTGGCTATAATAGGTGACAGCATGTTACACTTTGAAGTTGTACAGGTCATTTCCAGAGCAGTAATATATATGTTTCAGAAATCTGTCATTGTCAATTTTGGTACCTGATTTTCATTTAGTTTGAGTATCACTGTCTGGGTTAAGATTGAGATGAGCAGCTTAAACATCAGACGACAATTAATGCAGTGCTATTTCTTTAGTGAACATCTAGGTGAAGATTTTGATGGTTACCATCCTAAAATTAAATTAATCCTGCACTTATTCATGCTAACATCGTATGAACACAAAAGACAGCCAAATGATTGTCCCAGCCGTTTCGTTGCTGCTTCCTATTTAATTCCCAGTGGGATTACAAAGGGATTTTGTCCATTAAACTGATGTTGGTTTGACCAACCAGGGGCTACAAAGTCTGATTACACCGATGCATGCAGTTGAATTAGACGTTGTATTACTTAGTTTGTCCATTTTTTACATTTTCGTTTTATGTTTTAGTTTTTATTTATTGATTTAAAAAATAATAATAATAATAATGTGACTGTAATAACTTTTGTCATAGTTATTGGTTTCATAGGTTACATTTATTTCTCTTTTTCACTGTGTGTGTGTGTTGTTTTACATATGTTTTTCACCATAGATGTTTGCAATGAAATCAATACTGGTGTGTGTTGCATGCATTCACATTTCATCAAATCATCTTGCTTCATGTGCAAACATGAGGAATTATGAGGCCAGTATTAGGCATTGAGCTCAATATGCTTTTACGCCTATAAACATCAAAAAATATATTTGAATTTGACTTTACATACACTCTGATTTGGAGGGTCTCTGTTACGTGCAACAAAATAATCTCAACTCAAAGTCCACTTACAACATTTTTGGAGATTTCAACACCATCTCACGGACTTCTTCAGTGCATGGAGCTGGCTCAGTAGTGGAATGTAATATAAATATCTCTTTGTTTCGTAATTGTGACTAATAATTGCAAAATTTTGAAAGACCTAGATCACCACCAAAAAGTAATTGATTGTTCTGCTAATAATTATTTCTGTTGACAAAATAATATGTTTTGTCAACAGACCAACAATATTCAGTTGACAAAACATGGTGTAAATCTTAAGTTTGCAGCTTTATGAGATAACCACTGATCCATCCAGACAGACAAACTGATTAAGTAAAACAAAACATAACCTTCTAGGTGGAGGTATAAACATTTTCCCAGAACATGAGAAACCTTAACAAGTTCCCATCCTTTGGAGGTCAGTCTCTGTGGTGCAATCTTTCACTGGGGTGTCCTTCCAAGTTAGACCTACTTCTTTATTTTATACTGACTGTTGCAAAAATGCTTTCCTTTTCTCCAGTGTGCCTTAATCCTCACTGCCTGTGGTGGCAGGTTTGAGTAGTGGGCGGTGCATCATTGTGAAGCATCAATGCAAGACCAAACAGTGAAACGTTTCCAGATCTCAGGGTCTGTGGGTTGTCTGTGGAGAAAGAAGCTACTGGCCCGCTGCTCTGTGTGTGGGTGGATGGGTGCTGCTGGGTATTTCCAGCACGAAATGAAACAAGGACAATTTTTGGAAAGTCAAAGCCAAAGATTCATCCCAAAACACTGTTCTCAATTTCTATACATACATATTTTAATGTTTATGTCAGTTTTCAACATGATAAGATGCTGTATTTTCTCTAATACAGGAACTACATTTGTTGTTGTTAAAAATAGAGGTGAGACTAAAAATGTTTTGCAATCCAATCATCTTGAGCAGAAGACCAAACATGAGACTAGCTGGAATTCAGTTTGAGTAGCATCACTGATAAAAAATAAAATTGCCAAAGAGCCAATTGCACCATTTGTGTTTCTGTAAACGTTTACTCTGACCCTAGTGCTGTTTGTGATGAAAGTATGGGAATTCACAATACAATGCTCTTTTCCTTTGCTTATATAAAGATGTTCATTTTGTTTGATAGAATCCTAATATTTACATTTGAATAACAAAATGAGATGGCTGTATTTTATTTTTAGCCATGCTAACGGCTCTAGTGATGGCATCGTCAGTCTGTTGGTCCACCTCTTTGGTCTAGACTGAAATATCTCAATATTGGATGGATTTGATTCAACCATATTCATGGTGCTCAGAAGATGAATCCTAATATAGACTTTGGTGATCCTCTGACTTTTTTTCTAGTGTCACCAAGTGGTTCCCATCTGTGGGTCACAACTTTTGAATGGATTGCTATGAAATGTATTACAGACATTCATGTCCATATCAAGATGAACTGTAAAAACTTCAGTATGGTGGCATGCTGACGTTAGCATTTAGCTCAAAGCATCACTGTCCCTGCAACCTAACAGAGCCTAGCACGGCTGTAAACTCTTACCATTTAGGTCAAGCTTTAACATGCTATTTGTTGTCCATTTTTATCACTGGATCAGCAAGCTGCACTTTTGAAATGCACCACCCTGAGAACTCTGATTACTTTCTCAAAGCTATGTGGGAAATGCCATGCTTTACTGGACACACAGTGCTGGGAAACAGTCTGAGAATTGTATTGGTTTTCACATAAGTGTATTGAAATAAGTTTTTTTCAGAACTAAAAAGATTTATGAGTATCCAGAGAAAGTCCATCTTTGTGGTACAATCAGGGATATGTTTCTAATGAATGATGATGATCATAATCTGTAAACTTGTGGATTTGTTGTGTTACAGTTTCTATTGCAACACCAATTGGAACAGGTTTCACATTCATAAGCACTACTGTATGTACACTGAGAGCCAAAGTAATGAGTTTGTAAGAAATAGCACTGAGAGCAATATGGTCCATCCCAGTGGCTGGACAGGCAGGATAACATGGATGTAACCTTAAGCATTTTTCTGGACCGCAGTGTAATTACTGAATGGGACTGCAATAACTGCTTCAATCTCTGGAGTGAAATTACCAGGCCTGAGAAGGTGTGAGATGCTCTTTCACCCCAGAGAAAATTACACACAATTAATGCAACCACTCATCCCTCTCTCTCTCTCTCTCTTTCACGCACTCACGCACGCACCCACCCACGCACGCATGCATGCATGCCCGCCCGCACACACACACACACACACACACACACACACACACACACACACATGGATATAAATATATGACTATTGTAAAAATAAGTCTAGTTACACTGTATTTTTCATATACTGTGTAGGAAAGTGAAGCTTGATTCTCCTCTGTCACTCTTATTTATCTCTAACTTTTTCTCTGCTGATTTATCCTCCATTTCTTTTATCTCTCTCGCCCTTAAAGTCTTATTCTGTCTATCATTTTTGCCCTCCACCTACTCCTCCTCCACATCTTACGTCGTCCTGCCCTACATATTGGAATTATTACCCCGTTTTGATTACTTATGTTGACATATTTTCAATATCTTTTAACATTAACATGAAAGGAGGGAGTTTCGACCAAGAAATTAAATCTTTTTTATATTCATTAAAAATGTTGGAGGTGATTTCTGTATTTCTAAGGACAAGCGTGTGAATTGTGTTGTGTGCTGCCCTGTTCAACACTGTCAGCAAACTCATCTTTCCTGAACAGCTATGCCCTTTAATATTACAGGACACGGATAGCGACAAAGATATCCAATATCAGTTCATTTTTTATACACATAAAAAGCCTATTTGTCAGTTTTGGTTCTTTTGTTTTAAGTTTTGTTTTGACAAATATTAACCACAGCTTTTGCTTTTGTGTCAGTTTTATTGTGTTTGAAATTTCATTCATGACATGTTGACAACAGTTATTTTTTTATTAACTCTTGATGGTTGGATGCAAGTAATAAAAAGCCTGTAGGGGGTCAGTGGCTAAAATGAGCAATTGTGTATTCAGCAAACCATCAAAAGCTGGTGCAGAAATGTATGTCACAGCAGTGCTTTTCACAAGGCTCAATGAAACTCCTACAGCTAAGCGAGAACATAGAGAATTGTCCACAACTGTGAAAATTACAGACCCTCTTGAGGTGGGAGGGGCCCTGTTAGCATACATGTGGGTGTTTGTGTGTATGTCAGGAAAGGAGGTTGTCAATTTGCCATGATTGTTTCTGTTAGTGGCCCTTGAGAAGCTGGCAGTGGGTTTGTGAAAGGCAGGAATGGTTGGCTGCTTGGTGGTAGTTTGATGGAGACAAAAACCATTTAGTGAGGACATTGCTTAACTCGGAGGTATAAAAGGCAGGAGAGTTGCAGATTTAGCTTAACTAGAAATGTTATTTTATTTCCATTTGCAAAATGTATTTAAAACAAAGTTGCATTAGATTATACCATCATCTGTTGGAGGAATAGTTCTAACTTTTTGGGACGCTCATTTGCTTTCTTGCAGAGAGTTAGGTGAGAAGATTGATACCCCTCCCCTATCTGTGCAGTGAATATGTAGCTGGAAAAAGAAGCTTTTTTCCATAGTGAATCTGCCTATCAGCACCTCTAGACCTAGTGTAATTTTGTTTGTTTAAGTGTAAAAATGACAATTGGCCACTTGTGCCAGACTATTTCATGGCCAGGAGTTTTCACTGGTTGCCTAGCAACTGGTAAACTGGCCAACATACAGTACAGCCAAAATTTGGTAAGAAGTGGGACAGACAACTGACGACCAAATCATTATTTATGGTCAAGATAAGTCATCTGCGAAATCAAAATAAATAAGTTAATAACAATTTAACACCTAACAATTTCCCTGAGAGGATCAATAAAGTATTCTTATTCTGATGATTCAACGGCTCTGCTGTATGATCAGCTATATCAAGGTTTAAAATGTGTGATTACAGAAAAAGTTAGAGGACGGAAAGTTGCTTTCCTAACTTTGCTGTCACACAGCACCCGCCTGTGACTGCCGAGTGCCAGCCGTTACTCTAACGTCAGCCTGGGTCATTTCCAGGACTTCAGGCAAAAAGCTAATGTCCCATGCATTTCCAAAAACCTATTCCTGTAAGAGACTATTGTAAATGACAGCAAGATGCTCTGTGAACTGTCAGTACATTCATAAGTAAAATCTTCTTGTTCTGTGACAATTTCTTCAGCTGTCTAGATCTCGGGTCCCAACACTAGTAGGCTACTCTGCTTTTGCTTTTCTGTCCTATTGTTGCTACCAAGTCTCCAAATTAAACCAGCACTGTCTGCAGGCTCTCATTCTTTGAAAAAGTACCGTCAACACTGTGGCTTCTCTAGCTGTGGTTTGTAAGGTAAAGTACACCAAAAAGAGGACAGTGCAGCTTGTTTTAAATGAATGTGACAGTTTGAGGAGAAACAGCATCACACAGTGTAACCTCATGTTGCAGGTGGAGAGACATCTTCAGTTACACCCGGAGAACAGGGATTCATGTGTTGGCTGCTTTGCCAGCTTTGTTCAAGTTTCCAGCTTGGGAAAGTGAGGGATCACTGTGAGAGTGAGTGAGGGGGAGTAAATGTAGCAACAATAACAACATCTACAATGGTTATTTGATGCCAGCATTAAAATTGCTTTCATGTCTTCTGTTAAATGTGAACCACTATAAGGAATATGAAGATTTAGCCGATGAGTTTTGTGTCAAATCAAACACTGCTCCTTTAGTAACATGTTTTTGTTATTTTAAGTTGTTAAGTTTTGTTTAAAACTTTCCCACTGTGACTGTGTGATCATCCAGAGTAACAGGAACACACTGTAATCACCACAAAATCAATTCCATTTGCTTCCACTGTACTGGATCAGAGGTAGAAATCTCAGAGACAGATATCTCAAAACCTGGACAAAGGAAACCAAAGCTGTCTGTGTGAATACCACTAGAAGCAGAAGTGAGCAATCTTTTGTTGCATCTAACCTAAACTACCTAACTATCTTTACATCTTCTCATTTTCCAGCATATTTCATGCTGAATAAAGCTGAGTAGAGCACTGACATTAATCCAAACCATGTGTGAGTAAGAGAAGCAAACACACAAACCAGAAAGAAACTTTCACACAAATAATTACAGCTCTTGTAAATTTAAGGTTGAAACAGATTAAATGCACGTGAAGCCATTGCTGTTATATGCATTTATATAGTCCTGGTTATATCAATATAATTGGTCTCTTAACTAACTATTAATGTTCCAGAGTCAAGTTTTCTAGTGTCTGTAGCTTGTTAACAAAGCTCCAGCTGCAGCTGTTAGATGTCCGAGATTTTTCATGGGTTTCAAATTATCTTTCAGCTTGTTTCTTTCCTTTTTTGAATCATTATCAGTGTGTATGGTTTTGTTTGGTCTCTGTGCCAATGTACACAGACTTGATAGATGGGAAAATAAATGGAAATATTTATTTTTGAGGAGGCAGTGTTATACTGTACATTTAAGATTAGTCCTGTAGAAATAGTGAGATACTGCATCTTGATTTGTGAGCTTCCATAAAGAGGCCAAAGGAAGAAAAACACTCTGCTGCAGTCTCTTTAAGACAAGAGCCATGTCAGATTTGTCTCTGCTGCGTCCAACTTCTTTTAGCTGGCCTGCACAGCAGTATTGTAATATTGAAGTTCATCGCTCAGACTCTCAACTCAACTTGGACACAGTTTTCATGAGCTGTACAACCTGGACTTGTCACAAGAACAACCATTGGATACACATGTTATATACATAGGCTATGTTTTATGCAGTACATAGGCTATGATATTTTGGGTTTGGTTAAATTGAAGTTGTAATGTTTTTTCTTTAAAGTAGTTTCTGCTATTAACAGGCAGTAGCCAAATGCTGTTCCTCTGTACTAGGGCCAACAATAAACAGCCGACTTACACAATCTCCTGTATGTATCGCACAATTCATACCAGCTTGATAGAGAATTCCTTTCAGTCTGGGTATTAGAAAGCCTTTGTTCTAGTTTCTTTGATGTGTTTTATGTAAACTGCAACAGACAACTGGTTTGTCTGCAAGTTTGTGTTCTCCTATAACAATAGATGTGATTCTAGGAAGGCTTTGTTTAGTCCGCCAGATGGATCTTTAATATTCTTTAATATTCCTCTGTGCTCATGACTTCAGCTTCACAACTTTACTTCAGTGTAATTGGATTTCCTACGAACTCAGCAAAAGGCACTCTAGCGCAGGTTGAGAAACACCAGAGAGAAGCTGGAGCTGGGACCTGTGTGATGTGAGCTCATGTTTACT